>NC_057805.1:172527287-172537007 GCF_018294505.1 Triticum aestivum | reverse complement strand
AAGTCGTTCTCTCCCCCAAACACCAACACACGAGCACATTAACACCCCTCTCTCTTCTAAAGTCCGGACCCCAATATAGGTCTCTATCACTTTGTCTCTTGGGCATGCACACATCTCTTCCCCCACTCTCTAGCTAGGTCTCCCGGCATCTCTCTTTCCCAAGCACACGCACTATGTAGAGTGTATCTTTCCCATACACACAAAACGTCGCCCCCAAACGTCTATCTCCCTAGTTATGTGGTTCTCGCACACTCACCTCACACACCACCCCCACTGCAAAACAAGCACAATTTGTCTCCTTGTGCACCACTCTCCTCTTTCTATCTCTCCCAAATGCGGACCCGCCCCATCTCTTCCCTGTATACATATATGTCGTGACACTTTCCATAGCTCCCTAATGTATCATCATTCTCGATCTCGCACATTGTTCTCTACACCATCTATTCTAGATCTCTCATGAAGTCCCTATCACACACACGATGACTCGCTTCCCTTGCATCTCGGTACATAGGCCAATTTCAAACAACATCAACATTGTCTCCCTATCTATACGCCATTTATGGACACAAACGCCCCCTCTATTCCTCTCTCTCTCTCCCTCTCCGTCGCTAGCTCTCTCTCTCGCTCGCTCTCACACCACTCTCCCACACACAATCGATGTCTCTTCCAAATAGTCTGCTCCCCCCGCCCGCACCCATGCTATCCCGCTACTACACATGTCACACCATTCCCCCTTCCCTTATACTGGGTTTTCATCATTAGTGGTCTCTCTACTCCACATACACACACTCCCTCTCACACACAAATGCGCGCACAAACACACAGACACGCACAAACACCCATTAATCTGGATCCTCATCTCTCCCCATGTCTGCATGTGTATCTCGCACACTCACTCTCTAATTATGTATATGTGTCTCCACGTTACACAACACAAAGCCCCATGTACATGTCTCTCTCTATCCTCCACACACATAGACACAAAGAATCTGTTACCATTGCCTCAGTCTCTAGACATATCACACACGCACATTGTCTCTCTCTCTCTCTCTCGCAAACACGCTCAATAAGGGTTTCCCCTTGAATAACTTACTGTCTATTCATCAACAGTCGTGGTAGTACGGCGAACACGAGACGTGAAAAAGAATAAATCTACACGTGCTTAGACCACCTAGTATGACTACTAGGACTAGAGCAAGCCAAAAAGCGTGCCGCCGTCACCCCCTCCTTATCGGCGACGGGAAAACCTTTGTTTTACACAGTCGAGAAGTCACTGTGCTAAGGCCTCACATGCTGAGGCGTTGAATAGAATGTAGATGCTAGTTTACGGAAACAAGTATCGATAATACATTTGTATCTCCATACTTATATTTCTTCTCTTATAAAACACCGAGTTGGTGATGATGGTACACGTGCCATCTTGTAATATAGACCGTCCGATCTATATCTGACCGATGGAAATTAAACTAAAAGATACCCGCACCCCTCTCCACATTTGCAGACAAGGCCTTCCCTCGTTCATCCTTATCTCCAACAACCTCATTGTGGAGCAATTAAGAAAGGAAGCCTCTGGAACAAACTGGCCCGGTGGCCGCTGCTGGCGTCGTCAATCCCCATGCCTCCGCTCAGTCCGACCACCAATCACCACCACGCCCCACTCCTCTTCACCTTATCTCCTATTTCTCGAGATATCATTAGTTTTTACACATGGGATTACTCCCGCATGGGTCAATCACAACGAGTGTTTTTATAAAAAAATGCATCTTGATGTTCCATGCAATGCACGGATCTTGCTAGTACTCCTATAGAAGACTAAGTTGGTGATGATGGTGTGTCTGCCATCCGTCGTTTGTGACCATTAGATCTACATCTAACAACTGTGAGGTAAGTTGTTGCCTTTTCTCACAAACATCCCACTTGTCTACCAATTTGCAGAAAAGCCCATAATTAGTATCTTAAAACCAACCACATCCCTCCCTGACCTCACCAAAACAGCCCAAGGAATATATTCTAATTGAAACATAATATATCTCTAGTGATATATGTATATCAAAATTAGAGTGTTTTGTATCAATTTTGTGAATAAGTATTATTCTAATTATGATTCATTGCAACACACATGAACATTGCTAGTATTTCCAACCATGCAAATTTTTTTCCCTTGTATTCCATAGTTTCGAGTGTTCCATCAAGATATTAGTCACTCATGGTTGATATTTACTTTCAATCATGTACACATATGCACTATGTAACTAGCCTTGCTTATTGGTTTCCAAAGCTTAACTTTCACTCCTACTTACAATATGTAGAGTATTTAACAAAAAACTACCACTTTCAACCAGCCCTAGGAAGAATCTATTGTACAAAAAATAGCAAAAACATACCCAAAATTTCTTAATCCACGCCAAAAACCACTACCTACCGATTAGGTTAGTTTAAATCCATTTATGATAGGGTTGGCCCACACGTCCGTGCTGACGAGGCAGCTTAAACCAACACATTTTGTTTGACCGTTGACACGAGGGACCCACATCTGACCTTCTATCCTGTTATTCCCCCTCAAATCATTAGTTTTCCTGAACATTACTTCAAACAGTACTGATGCGTGTTCGTCGGTGGCGCCGGTGATGAGCGAGTTGGCCGCCGCTGCGCCGGACGGGCCGGACGCCGCGCTGGCCTCCGCACGGGTTGGCAGGCTTGCCCGAGCGTGAATCACGAGCCAGCAAGCCACCGCGCTGGCCTTCGCTCGAGCCAGATGGCTGGCCTTAGCGCGGCGCGCGCGAACAAGCCGCCGCGCCGCCGTGCCAATCTAGCTAGCAAACCTTGCAGACAAGCAGCTGGACGGAGCTATCTTGGCTAGCTAGCAGCCGCGAGCGTCGGACGGAGCTTGTATCCGGGCTGCCGCAAGATGGGCTCCGCACAGCTAGTGGTTTTGACCTCGCCTTCTGCCGGCGGCGGTAGCTGCATCCCATGGCCGAGGATGACTAGGTGGACGGGCCGGAGGTAGGAGGTCACTCGGGGATTTTTGTGCAGACTGACATGTAGGTCCCACAAGTCATAACGCCCGGTCGAATAGAAGGCGTTGACTTAATGGGCGACATGGGCCCTATATGGAAACTCTAAGTCAGAGGTTAGATTCTAACCCTGAACTAACTCTAACCAAAGTGGTGTTCGGATGGCAGGGTTAGATTGACAACAAATGTATCCAAACAGGGCCATGGGTTGAAACGTGCCTATAACGACACTTTGTAGAGTAGTCGTTTCTTGGTAGGGTTGGTTGGTAAGAGCATGTACAATGGTTGATAAGGTAGTCTTATCTTAAGTCTGCCACGTATGCAAGTGGTAGTAGTTTCTTGGCATTATTAGGGGTTTCTTCACTACTAGGGAAAACCTTATACACAGAATCTTATCAGCAGCACGGCACAAAAAGAGGCGCTACTGCTAATTAGCAGTAGAGAGGTTAAGAAAAGCACGCTACTAATAAAAATTTAGTAGTAGCGCATGATGGATAAACCGCGCTGCTACAAAAATGTACAGACAGTACCCAACAACCTATGTTTACCAGCAACGCGGTGTCAAGATGCGCACTACTACTAAAGCAATAGTAGTAGCGCGCTTTTTAGTCACGTCGCTGCTGCTAATTTTGAAATTGTCCACACGGTTGGGCCGTTTAGCAGTAGCGCGTGTGAGAAAAGCGCGATGCTGCTATGCTCTTAGCAGTAGCGCGCTTTTCATCCCGCGCTACTGCTAAGGTGCAGCACCCTACCACCTTTTCCCACCCGTCCTCCCCTCCCCCATCTCCTCTCCTCCCTTTCCCCTACCTCCCACATCCTCCCTCTCTCACTCTTCTTCTTCCTCAATACTTCTCCCCCCATTACTCTCCCTCTTCTACCTACCTTTCTCTCTCTTCATTACTCCTAGCTAACTACACCACCTCCATTAATGCATCTCCTTTTTCTTTTTCATTCCCCCTCCACTAGTTGAAGTTGTCTCCTCCCAAATTAGCTAGCTAGGTAGATGTAGCATTTAGTCAAGTGACCTATTTGCCCCTAACTAGATCTATCTTTGTCAAGAAGAGCTTTGTGCACTTTTGATCTCCCTACATCATCATCTCCATCGTGTGCTCGATCTCGAGATAGAGGTGATTAAAATTTCATGCTTTTGCAAAATGGAAATATGTGTATGTGTGTGTGATATGATAATTGGGCAATATGATGGAAATTGTGTGTGTGGCATGAGTTGACGCCAAATTGTGCTTTTGAGTTGCCTATGTTTTGCCGAAATGTCGATTTATTTCCATTTCGGCGAATTCCGGGCAAACTCTAGATCTATATATGTCCTATTTTTAGGGAAGGTCATGCCGAATTTTTGTATGACTTTAATGCATGCACGCATTTTTATAATCAATTTTTTATTATTACCATGCAGACATTCATGATGGTCAGTTGAATGATGGTGGACAGGTGGTTGCGGTCGGCGGTGCAGGACATGAAATAAAATAACCGGACAGAGGTTTTATGTCCGTGTCGAAAATGCAAAGGAATAGTTTGGCTCGACCCCTATGACGATGGTTGTGTCGAAGCGCACCTGCTCATGACTGGTTTCGTGGATGGCTATACTCGGTGGATAACTGAAGATGAAGATGACGATGTTGAGGACGCCGACGGGGCAGGCAATGAAGAGATGAGGCAAGACGAAGAGATGATCGATAATGGCGGCGGGGAAGAGGCCGGACATGGCGGTGGAGAAGGGCCGGACATGGCGGAGGAGAAGGGGCCGGACATGGTGGCGGAGAGAACGGCATGGACTCCACGCAGCAGAGTTTGTCGGTACTAAGTTCAATCGTGCGGGGCCCTCATGTTCAAGCACTGATTCGCAAGGAGACGAGTATTGAGAGTACTGCTTCTAGAGAGGAGGCTAAGCTGGAGCAACTGGTGGTAGACTTGAACAGTCCATTGTATGATGGTTCCAATCCTGAGGTGACCCGCTTGAGTTACACACTCCAACTCCTGAAGACGAAGGCTAAAAACAAATGGACCAACACTAGCCTCAATGAGCATCTCAAGTACCTAAAGGATGTTCTTCCCGCGGGGAATATATGTCCTACTAGTGTTGATGAGGCCAAGAAGATCGTGTGCCCTCTTGATCTGCCGCAGGTTAGATACCATGCATGCATCAACGATTGCATAATTTATCGGAAGGAGCACGCGGAAAAAACAAGCTGTCCGGTGTGCAATGCTTCTCGATACAAGAAGGCCGGGAAGAAATGTCCCCAGAAAGTTGTATGGTACTTACCGATCACTCCCCGTCTCCAGCGGTATTTTGTAGATCCCAAGGAAGCAAAGCTAATGCGGTGGCACGCGGAGAGGAAGAAGCCCGACGATGGAGATGATCCGAAGCTGAGACACGTCAAGGATAGAAGCCAGTGGAGAGCGTTGAACAGCTTCTATCGGTATTTCGAATGTGATGCAAGGAACATCGTACTCGGCGCGTGTACCGACGGCATGAATCCGTTTGGCAACCAGAACACCAACGATAGCACATGGCCCGTGTTTGTATGGATGTACAACCTCCCCCTGGTTGTGCATGAAGTCGAAGAACATTCACACGAGCATGCTTATTCAAGGGCCGAAACAACCAGGAAATAATATTAATTTGTATCTGGGGCTACTTCAAGAGGAGTTAGACACGTTATGGAAAACACCGGCCAAGACATGGGATGCCAGCAAAGGCGAGTATTTCTACATGAGAGCCGTGCTGATCATGACGGTGCAAGACTATCTCGGTTACGGATATGTCGCAGCCAGGTGTGCCATGGATATTGCGGATGCACGCGGTGCATGGATGATACGACGTCTCAGCAGCTAACGTCAAGGAAAGATGGCGGGTCTGGTAAAATCGTGTACATGGGGCATCGAAGATGGCTTGAACAGGACGACCGGTGGAGAAACCACGGAGATCTATTCAATGGTCACGCTAAGCATCGAGGACCTCCACATAAGCGGAGCGGTGCCGAAATCGATGAGTTGTTGAAAAACTGGACGGAGTGCCCCGCGCCGGGAAAGACGATGAAAAAGGCGCCGGAGCCGCTGCTGAAGGTATGGAAGACGAGGGTTGTGTTCTGGGACTTGGAGTACTGGCACAAACTCGATACATCTCATTGCCTTGATCAAATGCATATCTGTAAGAATGTCCTTGAGAGCGTGCTCGCGACACTGATGAACATGCCAGATAAGACCAAGGATGGGCCGAAGGCAAGAAAAGACTTGCAAGATTTGAAAATCAGGGAAGATCCGCACATGCCGCCCCGTAAAATGTCAGACGAGACAGAGGCGCGGGAGAATAAAGGCAAGAAAATAAAGAAAGAGGATTATTTCCCCCCTTCTTGCTTCACCTTAAGTCAGGCTGAGAAAGGTCAATTCTTTAAGTGCCTTACCGGAGTCAAAGTTAGTTCCGGTTACTATGGCAAGATAAGCAGATATCTAGACACGGACAAGAAAAGATTCAGCGGGATGAAGTCCCATGACTGTCATGTGATGATGACGCAGATACTACCTGTTACCCTTAGAGGGATAATGGACAAGCACGTCCGTGACACGCTTATTGGTCTATGCAACTTTTTCAACGTCATCTCTTGAAAGTCGATCAGTCTAAAGCAGCTCCGAAGGCTACAGGAAGAGATCGTTGTGATACTGAATGAGCTTGAGATGTACTTCCCGCCCGCGTTCTTTGACGTGATGGTGCATCTGTGTGTCCATATTGTGGATGACATAATAGACCTGGGCCGTCATTTCTTCACAACATGATGCCGTTTGAGAGGATGAATGGGATCATCAAAGGATTCGTTCGTAACATGTCTCGTCCGGATGGAAGCATCGTCCAGGGCTATCTGACACAAGAGTGCATCTCTTTCTGCGAGAATTTTCTATATGGCGCAGACCTGCAGCCGCCTGGTGGTAGTGTTGGTTTGCCCGTTAACAAGCACGATGGGAGGCTCGAAGGAGAAGGTCACTCCAACGGTAGCAGGGAACTGCACGTGGCATACTCAGATCGACGCAGCGACTTTGACAGAGCAAACTTGGTAGTGCTACAACACCTAGACGAGGTAGATCCTTTCGTGGCACTGCACAAAGAAATTATCGCAAGGAAGTATCATCACCAGGGGGTATGCAGGACGGACGCCGAAGTTACTAGAGAGCACAACTCCACTTTCCTGCATTGGTTCAAAGAGCATATTACTGCTTATCCCCCGAAGGAGGGCTCTAAGGACGAATTGCACATGTACGCCTTAGCACATGGCCCCTCGCCCAACCTCGTAACCTATCAGGCATACGATATCAACGGATACACGTTCTACACGGAGGCCAAAGATATGGACAGTGATGATCAGAACTCAGGGGTGACGATGGAATGCATGACCGGCAGCGACAACGGCGCAACTGAAAGATTTTACGGAAGGGTCAAGGAGATCTGGGAGCTTGACTACTCTGGACTGCACAACACGACGATGTTCTGTGTCAAATGGGCTAAGAATGTCGAAAGAGAAAACCGGAATTTCACTACCATGACTATACCCGACACCAAGAGCGCTACCGTGAACGTTATCGCAAAAAAACGAGCCATGGGTACACGCTAAGCACGTGACACAATGCTTCTTCCTAACCGACCCGTGCAATCCCAACCGTGTTGTCGTGAGGAGAGACAAAAGGAACTTCATTGGAATGGATGGAGTCGCCAACGAGGAAGACTACGATTAGTACGGCAACCCAATGAGGTAAGATGACGATGATGAAGAAGTATATGTCAAAAGAAGAATCAATACTACATTACCTAAGAAAAATCGTACTCCATGGAAAAGGCAAAGTCACAATGAGGGGCTCAATTATTCTTCAACGAACAAGAAGGGAAAGAAGCTGACTCAAAAAGAAAACGCCAACGCTGAGGAACCGTATGTTATCGGTCAAATGATGTAATATATATATATATATATATATATATATATATATATATTTGTTCCTATTTTGGATACACACTTAGCCATAATTATGCATGGGTCCAATGATGTAATATATATGTTCCTATTTTGTATACATATTTAACCGTCAAATGATGCAATATATATCGCCTTCCCTTCGTTCACTGCTCTCGGAAAAAAAAAGTGAGAGAAAATAAAGGAAAAGAAAAAGGAAAACTGTTATATAGGTACTGGTTATAGGAGTAGCGCTCTACTGAAAAAGAGCTACAGCTAGTCAAGGTAGCAGTAGCGGTTGCCGTATAAAACCGCTATAGCTACCTGTAATAGTAGTAGCGCGTTTGCTCTAAACGCGCTAGTGATACGTCCACTTAACCCAAAATCCTCACTCTCTTTGCTTCATCCCGCCTCTTTTCCCCCCAAATCCCCATTCTCTCTTCCCCCGTCGCACTGTCGGGGCCCTGCCCTCGCCGCGCCCCTGCGCTCGCCCCCGACCCCGGCCCCGGCCCCGACCCCGTCCCCGGCCCCGACCCTGGCCTCAGCTCCGACCCCGGCGCTCGCCCCCGACCCCGGCGCTTGCCCCGACCCCGACGCGCCACGCCTCCCTCCTCTGCTTCCTCCCCTCCCAACCTCGGCCGTCGTCGGGCCTGCCTCCTCGCCCCTGCACCCTCTGTAACCCCCCCCCAGCGCTCCTCCTCTCTCTGCTAGCTAGGGTTCTTCGGTTAATTTACTTAGGTCTTAGTTAGGGCAGTAGGTTAATTAGGTTATCTATTTAGTTATGAATTTAGCTAGGTTTTTATGAACCGTATGTTTTAAAATAGGACATAAATTTAGGGTTAGGCAATTGTAGTTAAAAGAAAAGGCAGCATTTAAGCAATTGTCCAAATCAAGATCCCTTGTTAAAGCAAATTTAGGTAGGCTGAATTTATATGCAAATTTGAACTGGACATGTGATATGTGGACATGTGATGTTTTGGACATGTCATGTTTGGAATTTGGACATGTCATTTGGACATGTGATGTTTTGGACATGTCATATTCGGAAAATGATGATTATGTGCAGGGTAAATGATCCGAGTTACCTATGTTATGCCGGAATGTTGATTCATTTCCGTTCCGGTGAATTTCAGGCGCTCGATATGTCCATTTTTTAGCAAAGGTCATGCCGAAATTTTCCGTGAATTTTGGCATGAGTTGTGCTAGATAGTAGGCATATCGAGAGCTAGGAGTAGCTGGGAAACGACATTCCGGCAAACATAGATTTCTTTTTTATGTCATTTCTCCTTATTTCATACTTTAAGAATTAAACGAGGAGACTTAATCATAGGAAACATGTCGAACAACGAAGAAACTGGGCCTTCTGACCAAGATGCAGACGAGATGGATTATGAGGGTGAACAAGAGTACCTCGACTATTTGACTGCTAAGCAAGGTTTGCAGGTCGGCCTCGATGATGGTACTTACGCCGACATCGACACCGACGGCGACACCGATGGCGGCGCCGAGAGAGATGGCGGCGCCGAGACCGGCGGGGAAGATACCGGCAGGGAAGGTACCGGCGCCGATGCCGCTACCGAAAAGAAGAAGCAGAGGATACGAAAACCTAACAAACTAGGGATTGGACGACTAGTGATCACAAAGATGGCACCTGGCAAGTTTGAGCCATTAGAGCCGGAAGAACCTCGCAAGTGCTATGGGAACCAAGTAGGATGCATCCTACGGGAATGCACGAGCATCAACGACGATGA
>NC_057805.1:172494780-172526996 GCF_018294505.1 Triticum aestivum | reverse complement strand
TTTAGTTAGGGCTGTAGGTTAATTAGGTTATCTATTTAGTTATGAATTTGTCTAGGTTTTTATGAACCGTACGTTTTAAAATAGGACAGAAATTTAGGGTTAAGCAATTGTAGTTAAAAGAAAAGGCAGCATTTAAGCAATTGTCCAAATCAACATCCCTTGTTAAAGCAAATTTAGGTAGGCTGAATTTATATGCAAATTTGAACTGGACATGTGATATGTGGACATGTGATATTTTGGACATGTCATGTTTGGAATTTGGACATGTGATGTTTTGGACATGTCATATTTGGAAAATGATGATTATGTGTAGGGTAAATGATCGGAGTTGCCTATGTTACGCCGGAATGTTGCTTCATTTCCGTTCCGGTGAATTTCAGGCGCTCGATATGTCCATTTTTTAGCAAAGGTCATGCCGAAATTTTCCATGAATTTTGGCATGATTTCTGCTGGATAGTAGGCATATCGAGTGCTGGGAGTTGCTGGGAAACGACATTCCGGCAAACATAGATTTCTTTTTATGTCATTTCTCATTATTTCATACTTTTAGAATTAAACGAGGAGACTTAATCATAGGAAACATGTCGAAGAACGACGAAACTATGCCTTCTCACCAAGATGCAGACGAGATGGATTATGAGGGTGAACAAGAGTACCTCGACTATTTGACTGCTAAGCAAGGTTTGCAGGTCAGCCTCGATGATGGTACTGACGCCGACATCGACACCGACGGTGCCGGCACCGATGGCGGCGCCGAGACGGATGGTAGCGCCGAGACCGGCGGGGAAGGTACCGGTGGGGAAGATACCGGCGGGGAAGGTACCGGCACCGATGCCGCTACCGAAAAGAAGAAGCAAAGGATACGAAAACCTAACAAACTAGGGATTGGATGACTAGTGATCACAAAGATGGCACCTGGCAAGTTTGAGCCATTAGAGCCGGAAGAACCTCGCAAGTGCTATGGGAACCAAGTAGGATGCATCCTACGGGAATGCGCGAGCATCAACGACGATGACTTAAGGAGTAAAGAACATTTGACGCAGTTGCTCCTGATGAAGTTGCACAAGAGATTCAAGTTCCCCGACCGGGATGATAACATAGAACAACCGTGGGATGATCCAAAGATGAAAAAGATTAACAATCACGCCATGGGCATGTTCAGCAATGATTTGGCCTCCTGGAAAGGGAGGGTGAAACAAGCTATTGAGGCCGAGGAACCCCTGTCCAGGATTCTGGAGGAAAATCCGACACTTACGGAAGAGGAGTTCGAAAAGTTCAAGGACACTTGCGCTACCAAGGCAGCCAAGGCTAAGGCTGAAAAATTGAAGAGCCTTCAGCAAAGGAACACGGGGAAGCATCGCCTCGGAAGCCGTGGCTACCTCGGTAAAAGGCCCATATGGGATAAGGAGGACGCGGAACGTGAAGCCTCGGGTATCCCAGACCCCTTCGCGAAGTTCACCAACCCCTTGGAGCATGACTTCATCAGGGCCCGCTACAAGTGGGACAAGGAAATGAAGGTTTTTTACACGGACCAGATCACGAGGAAATTGATTAGACTACTGGTAATTATTCTTTTACCACCTTACATTTAGCTCCATATCTAGCCGAATACACATTCCTAAACGGTTCACACTCCTTCTGCAGGAGAAGCAACACCAGCTTCCAGCCGAAAGCCCTACTTCTCTGATGAGGCCCAAGTGGGACACCCCTCTCAACCGGGCCTTGAACGAACTTAAGGGACTCCCTTGGGGCCAGCGGCCGCAATATGGTCGTGTGCACGGCGCTGGAGACGGGCCACGTGGAAGGTGTTTTACAACGAGGGCCCGGAGGCCAAGAAGCAGAAAAAGAAGTTGAGTCAGGCGGACATCGACGCGAAGGTGAAGCTTGCGGTCGAGAAAAAAGCAGCTGAGGACGCGAAAAAAACAGCCAAGGAGAAAAATGAGTTGCTACAGCAGGCAGTCAATGCAGCTGTAACTGCTTGGAGAAATGATTTTGCTACTAACTTGGTTCCAGCTATCATCAACTGGACGAAGGAAAATCCAGACAAGACAGTACATGATTTGTCGTTGCCCAGTTTCATCGGGAGCAACACCATGAACAACAACACGACCGCACCATCACTTGCTCACGCAACCGGGCCTCCTCTCGCAGTCGCTCCCACTCATAGTAGCCCGTCCTCAGTCTCTGGCGCGCTAGGTGGGCCTTCGTCTTTGGCTGAGCTCGACGCCGTCACGGTAATTACATGTCGCACCAACATATATATATATAGAATATTTCATTTTCATTGCCTTTCGGATGTCTTACGCCATAGACTTATGTGTTTGCAGGCCGAAGAAACCCTGTGCACCATACTCTACTTGATCAAAGGCCAGAAGGTGGACGTGGGAAAGGGGATGATAATGAAACCCTTGCAACCCATGTTCCAAAACCAGCCGATCCCCGCTGGGCGCTTCAGGGTTAGCTTGTCCAGTGTGAAATGGGGGCACGAGGATTTGCCTCCTCCAGTACAGCATGTGGCAGAGGACGACAAGACCCCGCCGTGGATTGGAAGCTGCAAGGGTTGGGTGCTGCTATGGCCGAAGAATATTATTCGTCTGGAGCCGGCCGAGAGCACACCAATAACCACACATCAACAAGCATGTGCGGAGACCACCACCCCGCCTACGGAATTACCAGCTCCTGTAGTGCCGGGTGAGAGCGGCGGACGATGTAATGAAGGGGGTGCAATAGTATTGGCTGATGTAATCGGTCCTGTAGAACAGAGAATGGATGATGAGACGGAGGTCGACCCTATGGGTTTCCTCAATACAAACGCGTATGACTGTGACATAGATATGATGAGTCAACCATATGACGAATCGAGCTATCAGCATGCTAATGAGGATATGGATGATCTGCCCGAGCAGGAAGGTCATAGCAGAGATTGCGAAAAGTCTCTTTCATGAAATCCTCACAGGACACGCCTGAAGATGCTGCCTCAACACAGGCTCAACTAGCCGGGGGTCGTACAGTGCTTAGCCCGGGTACACTGGGGTAGGGGTTAAGGAAGGATCTGGAAGGTGTGCCCAAGAAAAAGGAGAGGAAGAGATCGGGGAAGATAGCTGCCTCCAAACAAGCCAGAGCACATAGCAGCCAGACGATGGATTCTGAAGAGCGTGTACCCGTGAAAGGTGCGGTGAAAGTGCGTTATATCGACTAGAGGGCGGGTGAATAGGCGATTTTTAGAAATTCTTCACTGAGGAATTTGTGGGTGAGGAAATTCCTTAGCGAAGAACTACTTTCAGCGGAATAAGTACTCAAAAGTATGCATAGCAGAACACAAGCTTAGTCATCATGATGAAATGAAAACAAGCACAGAGTACAGAAAGCGTAAACACAGGATAACACAGGATGAAGACAAACAGACTGAGGAAATTGAACTGAGGAAATTGAAAAAGTCTTCAGTCAAAGTCTTCAAACACAGATATGAACAAGCATACAACACAGTAATGAGGAAATCAAAGAGTTGAGGAAATAGAACCAGTTGGCTTGGTGAAGACAATGATTTGGTAGACCAGTTCCAACTGATGTCTCAGTTGTATGTCTGGTTGGACCGGCTAGGTATTTAAACCTGAGGACACCCAGTCCCGGACACATAGTCCTCACCATATTCTCCTTGAACTAAGGTCACACAGACCTCGTCCAATCACTCGTGGTAAGTCTTCAGGTGACTTCCAAACCTTCACAAACTCGGTCACTCGGCGATCCACAATTTCCTCTTGGATGCTCCAGACCATGACGCCTAACCGTCTGGAAGAAGCACAGTCTTCAAAGGTAACAAGCATCGGATCCACGCAGGATCAATCTCTTCAGTGATGCTCAATCACTTTGGGTTTGTAGGTGTTTGGTTTTGGGGTTTTTCCTCAGTTGATGATTTTCACTCAAATTCCTCGGAGGATGGGATGCTCTCAATTGACAAGTGTGAGTTTCTCCCAGAGCAGCCAACCAGCTAGTGGTTGTAGGGGGTGGCTATTTATAGCCTAGGGAGCAACCCGACATGATAAGACATAAATGCCCTTCAATGATATGACCCGTTAGGTGGGTAGATATTTTGAGACAGCTGGCACATAGCACAGCAACGGTCGGAAATTTGAGGTTCAAATTCCTCAGGGCTATCATGTTCCTCACTGTGTAGGCAATCTGCACTGGCGAAATCCTAACTCCTCAGTCAGAACAAATTCCCCAGAGACTAGAAGAACTTCGTCTCTGTCACTAAGGAATGTGACTGAACTGTATGAGATTTCCAATGGCTTCACTCGAAGGGATTGGTAGGTGTAGGATTTTGAGTTGAGCATCACATGGAAATTTTTCCTTAGTATTTCCTCGACCCCTTTAACAGTACGGTGTTTCCTATGACTCAAGAAATAGCAAATGAAAACTATGAAAACAAAAGTCTTCATGCTTCATATTCCTCAAATGAATACTAAGTCTTCGAGGTCACACCTATTTCTTCACTGTCAAAGTCTTCAGAAAGTCTTCAGAAATCCAAAGTCTTCAGTCGAAGAACTTCATTTTTAGGGGTCGACTTTCTCTGTAAATATGAAACTCCTCATAGACTTATAGACCTGTGTACACTCATAAACACATTAGTCCCTTAACCTATAAGTCTTCAATACACCAAAATCACTTAGGGGCACTAGATGCACTTACAATCTCCCCCTTTTTGGTGATTGATGACAATATAGGTTAAGTTTTCAATGGGGATAAACATATGAAGTGTAAATACTGATATTGAGGAATTTGATTGCAAGATATAGAAGAACTCCCCTTGAAGATGTGCATAGTGAGGAATTTGCTTTTGAAGCAATGCACACTTGAAGAGTTGAATCATGGAGATATCCCCCTATATCTTGTAATTCATACACGCATTTGACATAATATATGAAGAATTTGAAATGCATGATGAAATATGGTGACCGATGTAATTCAGCATGCGTGCAATAATATTAACAAGGAATAAGCATGCAGAACAACACAACAAAAGTATCAGGTCACCATAGAGTTTAAGTTTACAACTCGATCCAGCAAAGTCTTCAAATGAACGAGAGTTGCAACTTAGAAAAAACGCCCATAAGATAGACCCGCTTGAAGACTAACTCAAATTTCTCCCCCTTTGTCATCAAATGACCAAAAGGGTTGAAAATGAGGACTAACGCCCCTGAAGAATATCAAGTTGATGAAGGAGTGTCAGCGTTGTTGGGGTCGTTTGTTGGAGTAGGGCCTACCGCAGTGTCGTCCAAATCTTCATGTTCATCAGTGTCACGTGATGAAGAATAGGAGCTGGCCACCAAGGAAGGAACCTTGACCTTCTTGTACTTCTTCGGAGGAGGTGCAGCCCAGTCAAGATCGTCCTTGAGACCCATTGTCTTCAGATCTTCTTCACTATAGACTTGAGACAGAACAGCCCAGGTGCGGTTGAGGATTTCATGAAGGTAGTAGTGGTTTTTCTTCACTGCATTGTGGGTAGCAGTCATGTTGTGAAGAATTGAACCAAACTGACGCTTGACCCATTTATGATTGCGATCAACCTTCTGGTGAAGACTGAGGAGAAGCTCACGGTCAGTCATCACCCTGGGTGCTGTGCCTTGAGGATTTTGCTTGGGAGCATTGGCGGCAGAGTCATGGGTGGCAGAGTCATCATTGATGGAGTAGGATGCAGCCTTGCGAAATTGTCCATCCAATGGACGAATGCCTTCATCAATTACAGCGGTAGCCTTGCCCTTTTCATCAGCTGAGGAAAATGTCCATTTGAGGACTTCAATTGGGGGCAAGTAGCTGCAATGGTTCAGTGTATCATCTTTATAGTTGAGTGAAGACCTTGTCCCGATGAATCTCATAATCCAAGGTGCATAAGGCTTCAGCTCAAACGGTGACATGGCGACGTTGGCCAGAGTCCTCATGAAGAAATCATGGAAGTTGATGGGAATGATATTGAAAAGCAGATTCTTCATGATGCCAACGACTTCTTCTTCTTTTGAGTCATGGCCCTTGATTGGACTCCATGTCTTCGTCAGAATACGATAGACAGTCCGAGGCACATACAACAATTCCTTCACAAGGAATTTTGTTCTTGAGGTCTGACCTGGCTTCAAAGGCTTCATCAGCACTTGCATGTAGTGATCGGTTAGCTCAGGTTCATTGTGGACGCAACAAGCACCTTCAGGGGGCGGACTGAGAGGTAAGGCACGAAGCAATTCAGTAGCTGGTGCCTTGTAGTGAGTGTTTTCTGACATCCAGTCCAGCACCCATGAATTCACATCTTCAGAATTGCCCGTGATGTGCAGTGTCGCATAGAATTGAAGAATAAGTTCTTCATTCCAACCACAGATGTCAGTGCAGAAATTTAACAGTCCAGCGTTGTGAAGAACATTGAGGACTGGCTCGAAGCATGGCAGGGATTCCATGTCCACGTGAGGAATGTGCCCATGATCGAAGACTTTGTCTTTGTCGAACAACACTGAGGAATAAAAATTTGCCTGGCTGGCAGTCCAGAAATGCCTCTTCCTTATGCGAGCAGAGTCATAAGGGTTGTAATCAGTGAAAATACATGCTCGCCAAAGAAGGCATCAGTCTTGAATTTTTGCTTCCTGGAGAATGGATCCTTTGGCTTGGGGCAGAGGAGTGTCAGTGAGTTGCATCACAACCTCAGGAATCGCAATCTCAGGTTCTTCAGGCTGAGGAATTTCTGGTTCCACTTCAGTGGCAGCCTGGTCCTTCATTTCTTCATTTTCATTTTCATCAGCACTAGCGGCTGGAATGTCTTCATGAGCTTCATCAGATCCCAATTGAACTGTAGTGACTGGGGACTGAGGAATTTGCTGCCGTGGAGTGAAGAGTGGAGAATTGGGGTGCTGACTTTCCCAAAAGTCATCATTCATTACAGGTGTGGTACATCCAATGTCCACATCTTCATCTTCAATTTCTTCAACACCGGCCTCTTCACCAGTGAACTGAGGCACAGGCGAGGAAACCAATGGGGTTGAAGGGATTTCATCCACTTCAATTTCTTCATCCATCTGCTCTGATGTAGCAGCAGAAGGAGTTTCTTCATCAGATCCGCTAGGGATTACATATTATTCATCAGAAGGAACAAGGTCCTTTGATGGCATGGAGGAAACTGGAACAGCATCAATTGGATTAGCAAAAGAGCTGGTCATAGACTTCATTTTCTTCGGTGCTGAAGAATCTGAAGGAGTTGATGCTTTCCTTTTCTTCACAGCTGCACGCTATGCAGCCTTGGTCTTCTTCGCATCTGATGCAGATGGAAGGATTGGAGTTGGAGTAGGCGCGGGAGGAGCAGAGGAATTTGGTGCAGTTTCTTCAGGCACAACTGATGAAGTTGCCCTGACCTCTTCATTTTCTTCAGGCACACCACTAGTGGGTGCCCTGGGAATTTCTTCAGTGGCTGGAATGCAGTCATCAGCCTTGGAACTCACATTTTCATCAGCAGCCTGATTTTCATCAGCGGTGCTGGCATGTTCTTCAGTTTGCTGAGCAGATGCTTCAGCCTGAGTGACTTCAATGTGCACAGGGGCAGCGACACTTGAAGTGAGTGTCTTCGTCAGATTGATGAACCTGACCTTGGCTCCTTTCCAATCAGCATAGTAAGCGTTGAAATCATCGCTGAGGACTTTAATTTTAGACTGGAGCTTTACAAGTTCATCAGTTGTCATAGAGACAACGTTGTTCTTCAGGAACTTCTCCTTCCTGTACTGTGCTTTCTTGAGCTGCCTGGCCTTCTCATATTTCCATTTTTCTTCACTGATGAAATGGGTCAGCATGTGACTTTGACCAGGTGTCAACTTGAAATCAGGCATAGGAGTGTTTGGGTCCTTGTGCCAGAGATCAATATAGTCGAGGATCAACTTTGGATCCAAAAGCAGTGGCACTTCTGTGCCCTTGGCTCTAGCGGCCCTGACTTGTCTGTCTCTGATGATCTCAGCAAGTTCTTCATCATCAGCTTCGTCTTCTTCAGACGGTACTTGGAAGGCGACCTGCTTCTTCTGAGGACTTGGGCGAGAGCCTCGTCCAGCAGTGGTCTTAGTCTTCAGCAGAGAGGGTCCTGTTGAAGAACGTGGTGCAGCTGAGGAACTAGCTGAAGCTCCTGAGGCAATGGAGATGCCTGTGGTCCTTTGGCACGTGGCAAGATGCACAGGTGCTGAGGATTTTGTCGGAGCAGCTGAGGACTTTGGAGGAGCAGGAGCGGCTTGAGCAATTGGCCGTGAGGGCTTGGCTGAGGAAATTGGCCGTGAGGGCATTGAAGAAGTGGCACTTGGCTTGTGCGCGGGCTTCTTTGCCATAGATTTCTTCGGCCTTACAAAGGCCTTAGCAGCAGCAGCAGGAGTGGAATCTTCGTTGAATTTCCTCACTGCATCTTTAGCCTGTTTGGCCAAATTGTCCTGGCGCTTGGCCCATTCTTCAGGAAATTCCTCACCGCGCTTGATGCTAGTGGGATCCGCCTCTTGGCCAGGTGCCAATGGAGGTCTTGAGCATCGAGGAGTAACAGCGGATTTCTTCATGTATTTTGGAGTCACATACCTGTACTCCTTCTACTCTTTTGCCCATCTCCTTTCTATCCTCTGAATGCGCACCTTGCGCTGATTTTTGTCTTCCTCAGGGGGTGTGCAGTACCCAGCATAAATGTCCTCAGGGATTTCAAAGGCAGTATTGACCTCAGGCCTCTTTCCTCCTTTCTGTGGCCTCTTTTCACTAGCCATTTTCTTCAGTTGAGGAATTTGAACAATTGAACTCTCTGAAGAAGTATGCAACTTTTCTTCAATCAACGTTGCAAATGAGTTAAGTTGATGAGAACCTACTGATTCAGCAACGGACATGAGTACCTGTTAATAGAGTATAGTTGCGAGGAATTTGGAGAGGTCATATGCGTTCTCAGAAGGTTTTTCAAAAAGAACAAGTTTGAGGAATTTGACCAGATGATTCTTGAAGAATTTCACTAAGCGTTCTTTGTCTTAGGTTCCTGAGTTGTATAGATCGAAGATCCACACAATTGAGGAATCTTGAAGAAAAATGATGCTTAGAGAAACGAATCAAGAACAGATGACATGTGAGGTGTTTTAGTGTGTGAGGATTTGAAGAAAAACACCTTTGAAGATTTTGTAATAAATATTTGAATCAAAGTGGGCAGTAAAAGTAATTTTTAATTACCCTGAACGAAGAACACGACGAATTGAGGAGTGCAGAAGTGAAGCTCGTCTGTGCAGATCTTCCACGCCCTAACTCGGCGGAGGAAGATGGCTACGGCGGCAGCAGAGTGAAGATTTCCGCGGCCGGCGTGAGTACGGCGGCGATGAGGTCGAGGCAGTGAAGCTCTTCCTCACCGGCGACGATGATGTAGCGGCGACGCTAGGGTTTGAGAAGCTTGAGCGGGAGAGAGGTCAAGCGGAGTAAAAGAAGTGAGGAAGGGAAGAGGGGGTATTTATAGCCACGGTGAAAAACGGTTCGCTCGAAGAAATTGGACGAATGTGCCCCTAACCCTTCTCATCCGCATGACATGTGTCACCCACGTACTGAGGAGTGGAGATCGTGTTAGATCGTGGGTGAATAGATAAGTATATCGTGGGAAGCGGAACGGTTTGAGCGGCAAAGCCGAAAATTTTGGATAAGATAAGTTAAAAGTTTCGTTCGCAAATTCTTCAGCTGACAAGGACATAGTGAAGATTTGGAATGAGTTTTAAATAGAATGCACCTAAAGAATTTGTGAATAGATTGGGTTGAGTATAGCATAGAGGGGGAAGGGTCCGATCACATTCACTTTGCAGAAAAACCAACTTGAAGAATTAGCCATAAGTGAATGATGTAAAGGACATAAACTCATATATATATATATAGCCAATGAAGAAAAACGACGGAAATAGTGAAGATTTTGCAAAGTTGAAGAATATGAACAACTGAGGAATTTCAAAACTGAGGAAAAACTCAAATTGAAGATTTTCAACTTTTGTGGTAGCGTGACCCACCGTGTAAGAATGATGATTTCAGACACCGCGTACAATTGTCGTAGGGTTCTGAGAATCAAATTCTTCATTAATTTCTTCACACTTAGAGTGTTATTCTTCATTGATTGAAGAAAAAGGTTTCTTCATGTGTTGCACATCTAAGTCATCAATTTTGCATAAGTGTTAGGATGAGTGTCCTTTTCAAAGAACATTCGAAGATTCTAAGATATTTAGCTCACACCACAACTTGCTAAATCTCTTCTCATCCAAGGGCTTTGTGAAGATATCGGCTAGTTGTTCTTCAGTCTTCACATGCTCAATAGAAATGCCGCCCTTCAACACATGATCGCGAAGAAAATGATGACGAATCTGAATGTGCTTTGTCTTCGAGTGCTGAACTGGGTTGTGAGCAATCTTGATGGCACTCTCATTGTCACAGAAGAGAGGCACATTCTTCACGTTGACGCCGTAGTCCTTGAGAGTTTGCTTCATCCATAGCAATTGAGCACAGCAAGAACCAGCAGCAATGTACTCAGCTTCAGCAGTAGACAGTGATACGCAGTTCTGTTTCTTCGAGGACCAACAGACCAAGGATCGTCCGAGGAAATGACATGTTCCAGATGTTGACTTGCTATCCACACGATCACCAGCATAGTCAGAGTCAGAATATCCAACGAGATCAAAAGCCGAGCCCTTGGGGTCCCATAATCCTAGTGTTGGTGTGTGAGCTAGATATCGAAGAATATGCTTCACAGCCTTATGGTGTGATTCCTTCGGTGTAGCTTGAAATCGGGCACACATGCAAACACTAAGCATAATATCTGGCCTAGATGCACATAAGTACAATAAAGAACCAATCATGGAGCGGTATACCTTTTGATCGAAGTCAATACCATTTTCATCAGTGCACAGATGGCCATTTGTGGGCATAGGAATTTTGACGCCTTTGCAATCTTGCATGCCGAATTTCCTCAGTACATCCTTGAGGTATTTCTCCTGAGATATGAATATGCCATTGCGCTGTTGACGAATTTGAAGACCTAAGAAGAATTTCAACTCTCCCATCATAGACATTGGATATTCTTCACTCATCATATAGGCAAATTCATCACTATAACGTTGGTCAGTACAGCCAAAGATGATATTATCAACATATATTTGGCATACAAACAATTCATCATCATAGGATTTAGTGAAAAGAGTAGGGTCGAGTGAACCAGGTTTGAAGCCTTTTTTCATGAAGAATTCCTTCAAAGTATCATACCACACCCGAGGGGCCTGCTTGAGGCCATAGAGGGCCTTATTTAGTCTGAAGACTTTGTCAGGATTGCTTAGGATATTCAAAACCCTGGGGTTGAGCAACATATACTTCTTCCTCAAGCTTACCATTGAGGAATGCACTTTTCACATCCATTTCATATAAAGTGATATCATGATGGTTAGCATAAGCAAGTAATATGCGAATAGCTTCAAGTCTAGCAACAGGTGCAAAAGTTTCATCAAAATCAATTCCTTCAACCTGTGTGTAGCCTTGAGCTACTAGTCGTGCCTTTTTCCTCACCACAAGGCCATTTTCATCTTGCTTGTTGAGGTAGATCCACTTTGTGCCAATGATATTGTGTTTGCGAGGATCTGGACGATTGACCAGTTCCCAAACATTGTTGAGCTCGAACTGATGTAATTCTTCTTGCATGGCCTGAATCCACTCAGGCTCCAGAAATGCTTCATCTACCTTAGTGGGCTCTGAGATAGAGACAAAAGCATAGTGCCCACAAAAGTTAGATAAATGTGAAGCTTTTGAGCGTGTGAGAGGACCAGGTGCTTCAGTGTCATCAATGATCTTCTCAACTTGCACTTCTTTTGCAACGCAAGGATGAGTTGGTTGTTGTCGAGGAATTTGATCAGAATTTTCCTCAGCACCATTTTCTTCAGCAATTTCTTTAGGTGCATTAGCTCGACGTTCTTCACGTTCTGGAATGAATTCTTCAGCAAGTTCTTCAGTAGGAATGACATCCTCAGTTGCCTTGAACTTGATAGTTTCCTCAGGTGCTGGTTCATCTATCACAGAGGGTAGGTGCTCTCTTTGCGAGCCATTAGTTTCATTGAACCACACATCTACAGTTTCAACAACCTTGTGAAGAACAGTGTTGAAGACTCTGTAGGTGTGCGAGTCCTTTCCGTAACCAAGCATAAAACCTTCATGTGCTTTCGGTGCAAATTTAGCATTGTGATGAGGATCTCTAATCCAACATTTAGCACCGAAGACTTTGAAATAACTCACATTGGGTTTCTTGTCACTAAGGAGTTCATAGGCAGTCTTCTTGAAGAATTTGTGAAGATATACCATGTTGATGATGTGGCACGCAGTATAAATTGCCTCAATCCAGAACTGACGAGGCATCTTGTACTCATCAAGCATAGTGCGAGCCATCTCAACAAGAGTTCTGTTCTTGCGCTCCACGAGGCCATTTTGCTGAGGAGTATAAGGAGCAGATAACTCATGAGTAATACCAAGTTCATCAAGATAGTTATCAAGACCTGAATTCTTGAACTCAGTTTCATTGTCACTTTTGATGTGCTTGATCTTCACACCAAAGTTGGTTGAAGCCCTCGAGGAAAATCGTTTGAAGACTTCCTGCACTTCATGTTTGTAAGTAACAATGTGTACCCAAGTGTAATGAGAGTAATCATCAACAATAACAAGCCCATAGAGAGATGCGTCATTTGTGATAGCTGAGTAATGGTTAGGACCAAAGAGGTCCATGTGAAGCAATTCAAATGGTCGAGTAGTGGTCATGATGGTCTTCGCTGGATGCTTAGCCTTGGTCATTTTTCCAGCTTCACAAGCTCCACACAAGTGATCCTTGAGGAATTTGACATTCTCAATGCCAATGACATGCTTCTTCTTCGCAAGCGTGTGCAAATTCCTCATGCCTGCATGACCAAGTTGTCGATGGCATAGCCAACCTTCTGAAGCTTTTGCAAGTAGGCACACGGCTGGTTGCGGTCCTGTAGAGAAATCAACAATATACAAGTCTCCTCTCCTAAAGCCTTCGAAGACTTTGGAATTGTCAGCTTCCATAACCACAACACAACGATACTTGCCAAAGACAACTACCATATCAAGATCACAAAGCATTAAGACAGACATGAGGTTGTATCCTAAGGACTCGACAAGCATGACTTTGTCCATGTGTCGATCCTTTGTGATCGCAACCTTACCTAGACCCAATACTTGACTTTTGCCTTTGTCAGCGAAGATGATATGCTTCAGAAGCGATGGTGATAATGGAGCATCAATCAATAGATTCTTGTCACCAGTCATGTGATTTGTACATCCACTATCAAGGACCCACTCAGTGGCTTTGGGTTGATCATCCTGCAGATGAATTAGTGCAGCTTACAAACTTCATATACTTCATCAGTGAAGAATATGACATCAATTCATCAGATCAATTTCATCAAACAGTAGAACAGATAAAGCAGTATGAGGACGTGTGAAATGAAAGTTCATTTCTTCATGATTAGCCTGCGTCCTTTCAGGCACACTTCAGGTCTCCAGCAAATTCTTCAGACGTTTGGGCACGTCTGGAGACCTGACCCTGCATAAAAGATTAGTTCTTTTTCTTCACCACCCACATCTGAAGGGGTGGCAAAGAGTTCATCACTCTGCGAGCTCCATATGAGAAAGGTGCCAAAGAGTTCATCACTCTGCGAGCTCCATATGAAAAAGGTGGCATAGAAGCCAATCCTTTTCGTTTCACATAAGAGAAGTTAGGGTAAGCATATGAATAAGCAGAGAAATTCTTCGAGGACTTATGAACATAATGATTAGAAGAATAATGCTCATATTCATAGCCCTTGGCTCTTCCCTGCGAAACAGAGTTGTTAGCACGATGATGTTCATATGAGGACTTTGATCCTTTTGAGGAATTTGATCCATGTGAGGAATTTGGTCCGTATGAGGACTTGGATCCATATGAAGAATTTGGTCCGTATGAGAATTTGATCTGGGGTTCCTATTCTTCACAAGTGGTGTCATGACGACATTCACCTGAAGACTTTCAAGGCACCTTTTGGGAACCCAGATTTTCTTCATAGGAGAACAGTTCCTGTAGTTAGTGCCAACATATCTAGCAAATACTTCACCATTCTGATTTTTGAATAGTTTATAGTTGGATTCAAATGACTCATCAGAGGAATGAGGAGATTCACATGTAAAGCCAGATAAGTTAGATGGATCAACTGGTGGTCCCTTTGCAGCAACCCATGAGGTTTTGGGGTACTGCTCAGGCTTCCAATATGTACCATCAGCATTGAGTTTCCTCTCAAAGGCAATGCCCTCTTTCCTAGGGTTCCTGTTGAGGATCTGCTTTTTAAGCACATCACAAAGAGTCTGATGCCCTTTGAGGCTTTTCTACATGCCTGTCATGTACAATTCCTTCAGCCCTGCATCGTCAGTGATACTAGCAATGTCCTGAGATGAGGAATTAATGATAGCAGAGACAGTTGAGGAATTTGTAGCATTAGAAGCATTTGAACATTCAGGTGAAGAATTAGGATTTTCACGTTCAATGCATTTCAAACATGGAGCAACAAATTCTTCCTGAGCAGCGCTGATTTGTTGAGCAAGTAATGAATCGCGCTCCTTCTGAAGATCTTCATAACTCACTCTTAGCTTTTCGAGATCTTGCTTTCTTTGAAGAAATTCATAAGAAAGCTTCTCATGATCAGACAAGAGAGTGTTATGATGATATTGAAGGGTGTCATACTTAGTATGAAGTCTCTGAAGACTTTCAGCCAAAGCATTTGACTGATCCATTTCTTCACCCAACATATCATCGCTCTTACTAAGCATGTTTTGAACCTTTTCCAAAGCTCTTTGTTGCTAACTTGGTCCTA
Organism: Triticum aestivum; assembly: GCF_018294505.1. Lineage (NCBI taxonomy): Eukaryota > Viridiplantae > Streptophyta > Magnoliopsida > Poales > Poaceae > Triticum > Triticum aestivum. The sequence goes on along the minus strand of NC_057805.1, from coordinate 172,512,099 downwards.
ATTCATCATCAGATTCATCATCACTAGATTCAGACAGATAGCCTTCAGTTACCTTTTCACCATCTGCCATAAGGCATGGTGAGGAGGACGATGATTCTGGTTCAAATGTCATTGATTTGAGATATTCCTTGAAGTCCTCAAACCAAGGATCATGAAGGGTTCGATGACCTTCATAGACATCAGAGAGACGGTCCCAGATAAGCTTTGACTGATCGAGATGCATGACGTTCCTGAACTAATTTTGAGACAGACAGGAGCAGATGACGCTCTTCGCCGTGAGGTTGAGAAGAGTGAACTTGCAAATGTCATCAGCTTCCGCCGCCTTGCATAGATTGGTAAGACCAATCTCAGTGACGGTCCACAGTTCGCTGTTCATCGCCATGAGGCGCTTTTTCATCATGGCCTTCCACTTGGGATAATCATGACCGTCAAAGATGGGACATGTCACTTTCTTCATACCTGCGGTCGACATAACTAAAACTCCAGGTGGTTAAACCAGAACAAGGGAGTACCTTGCTCTAATACCAATTGAAAGTGCGTTATATCCACTAGAGGGGGGGAATAGGCGATTTTTAGAAATTCTTCACTGAGGAATTTGTGGGTGAGGAAATTCCTTAGCGAAGAACTACTTGCAGCAGAATAAGTACTCAAAAGAATGCATAGCAGAACACAAGCTTAGTCATCATGATGAAATGAAAGCAAGCACAGAGTACAAAAAGCGTAAACACAGGATGAAGACAAACAGACTGAGGAAATTGAACTCAGGAAATTGAGAAAGTCTTCAGTCAAAGTATTCAAACACAGATATGAACAAGCATACAACACAGTAATGAGGAAATGAAAAAGTTGAGGAAATAGAACCAGTTGGCTTGGTCAAGAAAATGATTTGGTAGACCAGTTCCAACTGTTGTCTCAGTTGTACGTCTGGCTGGAGCGGCTAGGTATTTAAACCTGAGGACACCCAGTCCCGGACACACAGTCCTCACCGTATTCTCCTAGAACTAAGGTCACACAGACCTCGTCCAATCACTCGTGGTAAGTCTTCAGGTGAATTCCAAACCTTCACAAACTCGGTCACTCGGCGATCCACAATTTCCTCTTGGATGCTGTAGACCATGACGCCTAACCGTCTGGAAGAAGCACAGTCTTCAAAGGTAACAAGCATCGGATCCACGCAGGATCAATCTCTTCAGTGATGCTCAATCACTTTGGGTTTGTAGGTGTTTGGGTTTGGGGTTTTTCCTCACTTGATGATTTTCAGTCAAATTCCTCGGAGGATGGGATGCTCTCAATTGAGAAGTGTCAGTTTCTCTCGGAGCAGCCAAGCAGCTAGTGGTTGTAGGGGGCGGCTATTTATAGCCTAGGGAGCAGCCCGACATGATAAGACATAAATGCCCTTCAATGGTATGACCGTTAGGTGGGTAGATATTTTGGGACAGCTGGCGCATAGCACAGCAACGGTCGGAAATTTGAGGTTCAAATTCCTCAAGGCTATCATGTTCCTCACTGTGTAGGCAATCCGCACTAGCGAATTCCTAACTCCTCAGTCAGAACAAATTCCTTAGAGACCAGAAGAACTTCGTCTCTGTCACTGTAGAATGTGACTGAACTGTATGAGATTTCCAATGGCTTCACTCGAAGGGATTGGTAGGTGTAGGATTTTGAGTTGAGCATCACATGGAAATTTTTCCTTAGTATTTCCTCGACCCCCTTTAACAGTACGGTGTTTCCTATGACTCAAGAAAGAGAAAATGAAAACTACGAAAACAACAGCCTTCACGCTTCATATTCCTCAAATGAATACTAAGTCTTCAAGGTCACACAAATTTCTTCACTTTCAAAGTCTTCAGAAATCCAAGGTCTTCAGTCGAAGAACATCATTTTTAGGGGTCGACTTTCTCTGTAAATATCAAACTCCTCATAGACATATAGACATGTGTACGCTCATAAACGCATTAGTCCCTTAACCTATAAGTCTTCGATACACCAAAATCACTAAGGGGCACTAGATGCACTTACATGCGGCCATGTTCCATCCCACGGGCGAGCCGGTGCTACCGCCGAAACCGCTGGAGGCACTATCAGGGGATCTCATGAGACTGCATGACCATGTGCTGTCGACTGAGAAAAGCCGACTAGACTCGAGGGATCCAGGATATCTGACATACGTGGCTCGTGTGCCTGAGGGGAAGTGCTACGTCGACACACGGCCCGCGGAGGTGTTCTTCCTGCGGTTTGACCATATCTTTGAGATGTTTCTGACAAGGCGGCTCGATTTTACAATCTTCCACCTTTTTGCACAACATATGAGCTCCGTCATGAAGAGAGAAGAAGTCTCGCAAGTCTGTGTGGTGGATCCGTACTACATGCACGAGTCTTTCTTGAGTCTCGGCGACTTTGAGCGTGAAACTGCTAGGGACTACCTCCAAAACTTCATGGTACAGAATAAGGACCAGGAAATTGTCCTCCTGCCTTATCATCCAAAGTAAGTCAGTTCCGGACAACCCTTACGTACATTTCAATCATTCCTTCTCGCTCATATGGAGAATAATTTGAGGTGTCTTTTCCCCGCAGCAACGGGCGCGCCGTCCTTATCGTTCTTTACCCGCGAGTCTCCCACGCTGTGTATTTCGACCCTTCCAGAGACTACGAGAAAAAGGACTACACCCACATAATGAATATTCTAGATGATGCTCTCCAAGGCTTCAGCATTAGAGGTGGCCACATGCAGATCAGGAAACAAAGGAACAAGAAGATGGGTTTCGCGCATAAAACTAACTTCTCCTGCATCCATGTCCCAAAACCAAGCACGAAGGATGGATTCTGCATCGTCCATCTCATGATTGAGTTCAACACGGATCACCAAATGCTTCGCATGACAAGTAGAAATGATGATCATATCCACAAGTGGCTACAATCTCATGGATAAGCGGATTATAAACTTAGAGATGACTTCTTTCGCATCCAAAGGGACATTGCGACGATCATCATGAAAGAAGTCGTCGATGAGAAGGGGATGTTCCACCACAGCCCTATATCGCGATGTGACGTCCGAACTCGCATAGGCATGCAACCACTAGACCTCACGCTGTTCAAGAAGCTAGGATCCATCCTAGATGATATGGAAGGATGGAACTTTTAGTGATTTACGATGCCGATGATGATGATATGTGTCGGTTGAACTTGTATACTTTCTGTAGCGATGAAACTTTGTGATGTCCATGGTCCCTGCCGAACTTGCGTAACGCTACTTTGTTAGTTTGCATACGATGACTTGCGTACCTCTAGTTAATTAGTTTGCATACTGTATGTTGCATCTAGTTGCTAACCCTTTCTTTTTCGTATTGCTCTAGTATATTTTGTTGCATATGATTGTACATCCTCTTGATGAAGATGCATCTCTAACAGGTACCTAGTTTCTTGATGCCGAAGTGCTATGTCCTGTACGAAGGGAAGGTTCCGGGAGTGTACGACGAGTGGCATGAGTGTCAGGCGCAAGTGCAGGGGGTCTCGGGCGCCAGCCATAAAGGCTTCAAAAGCAGACAAGAAGCACAAGCTAGTTACTTGAGGTTCATGCGAGCGTGAGAGAGGACTCATGACCGCCTCCTCATGTACTGCATAGTTCCACTATCACTCATAGTGATAGCACTTCTCGCGTATATCATTGTTTAGATGGATGATGTTGTAGTTGCAAGTATTTGAGACTTGCATGTATTGTTATTTTCGAGATGATGACGAGATACCAGTTTGTGTTGGATGATGATTATGATGAGACTATTTGTATGTATATGCTATGATTACATTTGTGGTCTCGCAGCCATTTGTATGTGTATGATGATGACATTTGTATGTGCTAAAGATTCTTGTATAAAGCCTATTCAAATACAAAACAAATATGCAGAAAGAAAATCAAAAACTACTAAAATTAGCAGTAGCGAGTGGAGGAAAGTTAGCAGCAGCGTGACTATAGCAGTAGCGCGTACGGCCAAAGCGCGCTAGAGCTATTAGCAGTAGTGAGCTCCCACGCAGCACGCTGCTGCTACGCTTGTATAGCAGTAGCGCGGGCGCACACGCGCTGCTACTATGGGTTAGCTGTAGCGCCTTATTAGTAGTGTCGGTCCCCGCGCTACTGATATACCTAGAACCCGCGTTGCTGCTAGGCTTTTCCCTAGTAGTGCTTGTAAGGAACAATGTACTACTAGCGACAAAAGGCGATTCTTGGTTGCGTTGTACTCCAACGAGTACTACTAGTGGTCTCGGGAGTGTATACCTCGTTTTGTGTGTTCGATCCCGGCCGAACGCACAGTGGCCTTTTTTTAATAGTAACTTCGCGGCGAGCCACTATTTTACACGGGTAGTTTGAGTTTTGAAGTCAAACGGAGGTGCGGCACCACAATCTGGGTGCACTGGATAGCCTAGCCACGTGAACGGGTTTTGCTTCCAAGCATCTCGTGGATCGCATGCTCGCCCTAGCCGCACCTCGCTTACAGCTTCCTCATCAGCTAGTAGCATATTTAAACTAGCGCCTCCCAATTAAGCCCGAGGAGCCGGAAAAGCCTGGCGGGGCATTGGGAACTGTGCAATATGGCTCTGTACGTAAAGTGCTCTACTACTACTCTGTAGCTTGTGGCGTTGCCGCATGGACTTCACTCAATTATTGGCTCTACTATCAAAGAAATTCCTCTTGACGTGTTTTTTTAAACTGAGGCAAAAGCTTTGCTTCATCTCATTCATAAAGAAGGAACTACTAACAAAGTTCGACGAGATCCATTACACATCCACAAATTGAAGCGAAAAGCCTAGTCTCGCTGTATCAAATAACTCAAATGTTCGGCCCCCGCAGTAACCGTCGCTGATAAACAGGCTGCTAGTGTGTGCGTGAGAGGAGCGGCTGAGTAGGCCAGCTATGTGAGAGGAGCGGCTGAATAGAGCACCGAGAGTACCCACTAGGCCACTACGCAGGTGTACTTTCCCTGCATTCATAGTACAGCGATGGTTCTAGAGAACAGTAGTACCCTCCACTTCCAACTGTAGCTCCTTGGCCCTGAGATTCAAGAGTTCAAAACTGGTGCACTATACTAGAAGTACAGTACATATCATTAGTAGTACCCTCGCACTACTAGTTGAGAAAGTAGTACTAGTACTGCTATAGTAAGAGTACGTACTCCTCCGTCACATAATGTAAAACATTTTTTTACACTAGTTGGCGTGTACAAAAAATAGCAAAAACATACCCAAAATTTCTTAATCCACGCCAAAAACTACTAGCTAGTGCCAAAAATTTCTTACTAGTGCTATTATTTACAGTATAATGCAATCCCATAACGTCCCATAATGCTAGTACTAGTAGTAAATAATAGCCTCACCCCTTCGCTACAGTTGGAAGGAACGATCTACAGTTCGAAGGGACGAGGCCCTGCGGTTACTATGCTCTTATCTCCTCCTCGCCAGTTCCCCTCCCCCCGAAGAGAAGGTAGTTCGTCGCTGCTCCCATGGATTCGCCAGGTGGTTCTCCTCCTCGTCGTGGCTGGGATACCTTGGACGACGATCCTGTGGGAGAAATCGCACGCTGCTACGACGTCCTCACCGCCGCAAGACTCGGTGCTTCCTGCACCAACTATTTCAAGATGGTGGTTAAAATGGCTTGGGAAAAGGCCATGCTTGTTGGTCTTCCATGCGTCCTTGAGGAGAAGCTTCTTCTATGGGACAATCCTTCGAACAGTCCACCGCTCCCTGGCCATGGTTGCACGTTGACTCCGCTAGAGTTGCCGATGTTGAGAGGTAGTCGGATTTTGTCTGATGAGCAGGTCAGTAATGGAGTTTGATCATGTAGTAATTAGTTATTCCATTTCCATCCCATAATTTCTCCGCTGCCCACCGTCTTATATATAGGTCTGTGTCGGTGCCAACAAAGATTGGCTTGCATACCTCCGGCCAGATACCACCATCATTTTGCACAACATCCACAGCAGTGCGGCCGTTCCGGTAGACCCCTTCTCCACCATTGGGATCGGCCTTCCGGACTGGCTGGGCTTGAATATGTATGATGATGCCTACATGAGATTGAAGATGATAGCAATTGCGGACCCGCCGACAAAGCAACACGGCGATTACTATCTCATCGCAGTGTTCGACATAAGGATTGCCATCAATGCAAGATGCAGTAACGGCAGAGGCTCGCGCATGTTGGCGGCGGCAGATTTGTACCCCTACAGTTTCGAAGACATCGTGCGCCATCTAGGCTGCATCTTCGCGGTGACAAGCCAGGGGAGTTGTTTCATTTGGTTGCCATCCTACGGTACGGGAGATTACAAACGGAATGCACAAACCATCATTTGCATCCCTAACAGTACTCCATTATTTTGCAGGGACCAGTCATCCCGCGATCAAAATAAGATCGCCGATCCTGGATGTGCAGTTGCATCCACGATTCGGTCTAACCTGGAACCTTTTAGCTGACTTTGGCATATTGGGATCAACTATCTTAGCAATCGTTACCCATGGTACCACTGATGTGCAACATGGTCACACAATCTACCACGATCGGACCGTCACCATCTACCCAGGTATTCCATTTTTTAACCCTCTCGCCTTCTCTTTCATTGTTGTACTAGTACTCTACTTACGTACTAGTAGGAGTACTTTTTACCTTGTAGGACGCGTATAGCTAGCTAGGCCCTTGAAGACTTGAACCCACTAGCTGCCACCATTTTTGTTTTTCTATGTCTTACTATCTCATCCATGTAGCCAAGAGTGGCTATATATAATAAGCCGGTTATTTTACTTCCTCTATACTGGAGTAGTACTATTTGTTGCACAGTATTACTGACCGCCATATTTGAGCACAACATTATTATGCATGGACCTTGACTAGGTACGTCACCATGTGTCCAGATCTGAGATGCCGCGTGTACCATATGAACGGCGTCGAGTTCGACCCCCGTGATGCTACGTGGGTGCCGAGGAACACTCTTGGAGAGTACTCGCTTTTCATTGCGGACAGCTACCCATTGTGAAGCGGATGCCACCTTCCATGCACAACACGGAAGGCCTGCCGTTCATGAAGCATGGTTGTGTCTTCAGTGCGCACCGCCGGATGAACGACATGCTGGGACACGCTATCCCTGATTTATGCCGCTTCAGCTTGGATGAGTCTCCATCCTCTGGAACCGGACTAGAAAGGTTCGACAATGATTCCCGTTGCCCACCGCTATGGATCGTGCCATCCATGAAGAACACCTAGGACTGGAACCTGGAGGAGGACATGCAGTCCATCTATAACGTGTAAGTGGAGTATGGTAAATTGTGAACGGTAGCGCTGTGAATATATGTAGACTAGTCGTGCACAAATTTATCACATGAATTGGAGATGAACTTGTGTGGCATACTGGCATTTGTCCTTTAGAATTTATTACTAGTAAATGTGTTATGTGTATGTGCAACTTGTGTGGTTGTTGCACGAGCTCCAACACGCTCTTTAAGAAAAAAAACGTGGCACAGCTTTGGATATACGTGACGTGGCGGCATCATACAGTAGAATCATTCGCTATAGTTGTAGTACGCTCCTACCAGGACGACAACTCCTATAAAACCTTGCGCTTGGCTCTTTGCCTCTTTGGGAGGTTCAACAGTTCGTACTCGTGTGAACCTTGCACTTGGCTCTTCGCCTCTTCGGAAGTTCCAACAATGATGATACTATAGTACGCATTATGCTTCTGGCAATTTGAGACCGATTGAACTGCTGCACGTCCATCGCGAGGGCGAGGGCGAGGGAGAGGGAGAGGTAGAGGTCGCTGTAGTCAACCACCATGCGCGTGGGCGAGGGAGTGGCGTAGTAAGCAAGCTTCTCCTCGTTCGGCGAGTTGACGGGACACATCAAAGCAGTACTAGTACTAGTCCATACTGCGTCCTTTTCGGTTAATATGGCTTAATTTGAAATGAGAAAAATACACTGGCGGTCAACGTATGTAACAATACGCTCTTTACGGTCACTATATATAGTTTTGCGGTGATTATACGATCACTAGCTCATCATAGAGCACCGTATTGCACCCTACTGACTGGCCACATAGTCGATGTGGCACTTTGTTGACTGGTTAAATTGTCACCTGGTTTCTGGGTCCCACCTGTTAGTTGGCAGAGTAAAGAAATCAGCTACAAAACAAAGAGTGTAGTACATCTACACTTCCAATGCATTTAGCCTTTAATCTAAATCGATATTGATTAACTAATGCACCAACTTGTGCTCTAGGTATAGGTTACATGTCTATCCTTAATTACACCATGCAACGACCTTCATTTAATCTTCTTCTCTCAATGGTCGCATGCACACATAAGTCTGCTACTTTTGGGTGTTAATTATGCCCTGGTCAATGTGTAAATCTCTAAATGTACAGTCTTTCACGGACGTAGGGAGTAGGTTGAGCACTTGAGCGTGAGCGTGTGTGTTGTGTCGTGTGCTGTGTGCCGCATGGGTGCGTGAGTGTTGCGTGCGTCCATGTGTACGTGTGAGTGTTGCATGTTGCATGCATGCATGCATGCATGCATGCATGGGGCTTACTCCCTCCCATTGACATGTTCATATTTCCAGCTTCCTCTGTTCCCTCCATATGGTGATACTCCCTCTGTTCCCAAATACGGAGTAATATCCTCCCTTTGTTCCCAAATACGGAGTAAAATCCTCCCTCTGTTCCCAAATACGGAGTATTTGTCTTATTAGAGATTTCAACAAGTGACTACGCACGGATCAAAATGAGTGAAGTGAGCGTAGAGGCATAGGGATAATGTAGAAAGGAAGTCTTCCCGATCCATTATCTCCCATCTCGGTCAGAGAGAACTATTCAACTAGTCTTCGCAGTGAAGTGACAATACACGCTGCAGCAGATGGGACACATAATTAATAAGCTGAACCAGCGTGTTGGTGTTACTAAATCAGCCTTACCCAGTACTGCCATCATGTTTGCCAGTAGAGCACGCTTCTGTCCTCCATTAACTGACATATGGGCCCTCTTGTGGTAGACACATATGTCATCAGTGTAACTATTTACACTCCGAAGGACGGTATATCCTGGTAGTAGTAGTAGAATTGAGATTTAATGCACTTTCTTCCCCGTCTTCCACTCTTCGTCCTCCTCTCTTCTTCTTCTTCCTCCTCTCTTCCCCTTCGTCGGCCGCACACCATTTCCCCCCGCTCTCTGCTTGCAGGCCCGCGCTATCTTCCTTGATAGCTCGCGCGTACCATATCCCCCCGCTCACTGCTCGGCCACACGGGGAGAAGCTTCTTCGCTCGCCCGCCCGAATCCACTTCCTCGCTGGCTCGCAGGCACCGAAAACCCCAATGGCAGAACCGACTGACACGCAGAGCCGCCATTTGAATTCCCTCCCAGATGTTCTCTTGGAAAAGATCTGTAATCGTATGGACCTACTCAGCACCGTCCGTCTGGCCGCATGCTCAGTGTCTTTGTACCGTCTACTCGTCTGCAACCGGCCGGCTCTTTTCAATACACCCTGCTTCCTCATGCCCGATCCTCGCAGGTGGCCCAAGCACTAACTTGACAATCCTACGGAGGTTGCCGTTGTGCCCCTCGACATGCTACCACTACCCGTCCACCTGTCCTTCATGCGCGCCCACTACTGGGCGGGCATGAAGGCCAACCGGATCGTCCTCATCCACCAATCCGGTAGTCTGTGGCGTCTCGTGGATATCTACACCCAGCGAGAGATCACCCTTCCATCTTTGGATACCACCGCCATCGAGCCTCGCGGCCCGCCGGACACTCCTGCCTACTACGCACGAGACGCGTCGAGCTTTTGGCTCGACCTCTGTTTGCTGAAGGTTGTAATCTGCGAAGTGCCCACACCATTAGAAGACTACATGGATTACAAGCTCATTATGGTGTTCAACATGGGATTAGTCTATCTGGAATCCGGTCGCCAGATATGGTTATGGCTCATCGTCGATCCTCTTTACCCAACACTTCTGTCTGATGCTATAGTGCACGATGGCATCGTTTATGTGGTCGACGCACAGATTGGCTGCCTATACTGGTGGAATCTATTGTCGTGTAATTGTTCTATCTCATCTCATTTGTACCTTAAGAATACGACTGCCTGTTCATTGTTACGAATTTAGAATATATAGTATGTCTATAACCACATCATTGCTATATGTTCCTCTCATTTCCTAGATTTTTATGACCACACATGTTATTGTTAGAGTTGATATGAGAACAATTGCTATCTAATGATTGTTAGAATAGATATTATGAGTATAACCTCATGATTGCTATATGTTACTCTCATTTCCAGGATTTTTATAACAACGCATGTTATTGCTTAGAGTTGATATGATAACTGTAGTAAGTGCTATGGTAGAATATGAGTAGGCCATGTAATATATGTTTTCCTCTCATTGTTACATGATGTTTGAACCATGACATATTGCTAGAATATGAAAGCCATTGGCTTATTTTTTTAACTTGGGGTATGATTATGACCACGGCATTGCAATTCTCTATCTATGATATGTGTCACTGTTATAATAATCCTAATTCCACACATACTCTGAACATGATTGTTTATTTTTGTCCTTTTGGTCTCCAATTTGAATTGTTGCAGCAGACGCAAATGCGCCGGTCTTCATGATTCCAGGACCTGGAATCATACCAGCCGATGGGTGGTGGTTTATCGCTCGTTCAGCTAACGATGGTCAGTTGATGCTCATTTGCACGTACCAAATTGACCAAACCATTTCATCAAACCACATGCAGTACAATGTCTGGGGCGTTCGTGACATTGATGGCTATGGCTGCTTCATGTTCGAGAAAGATCCCAGCTCCGTTGGGCCAGGCGTATTCAACTGGAGGCGGGTTTACAGCCTTGGCAACCACTCCATGTTCCTTAGGCTCAATTATCCGATCATCCAACCAATCATCGATCATATCACTGGTGATGATTACCGTGCTATGCAACTTCCATTCGCCAGGGGGACTGTGTTTACACATCATACCATGGGTTTCATGAATCACCATATCCAGAGATTCATCGACACAGCTTGTTGCTAGATAATCTTCAGTGTGTGAAAGGCATCAAGCTTCCATGCGATGGATGGCTTTTGCAAACCCGGCATGCGGCGATGTGGTTCATGCCAATAGCAAATATGCACAACTTGATTCGTACTGATATGTAGACTAAGCCATGTGTTCTGCTGCTGTAGCACTACCCTCTTTTGTTGGATATTATGTACTGTTGTTAGTTTGAAGCACTCCTCTGGTTTGAAGGATAGATACATTTCTGGGATCAAGTGCCTTCTAACTCACCTGCGCGGGATGTACTGATAATGATGATGGAGATGCTGTGCAGTATATATATATATATATATATATATATATATCACTTAGGCTTTAAGTGCGTACTTGTTAGTTAAACCTATGGTTAAAATGTGACACTAAATACAACTAGTAAGTAGTACAGTAGCAGTACTAGTATACATCGGTCAAATTATTCATCATGTCCACACATTGAATTGACATGACAACACGCTGCGCGTGAGGTGACACAAGAATCCCGGCGGCGTGTTCAGGTATTCTGGACTTCAGATTTGGAGTACCACTTATCTGTCGAAATCTTTCATCATTCACTTAAAACAGTCGATTGATCATACATTGAGTACCATATAACTGGAATTAACCCATGCAAGTCGAAGAAGGATTGGCCGGTGCTGCCTGCTGGTGTCAAGTTTGATCCCACAGATCAGGAGTTGATCGAGCACCTTGAGGCCAAAGTGATTGCTGACAGCGCGAGATCTCACCCTCTCATCGATTTGTTCATACCAACCATCGACAGCGAGCACGGCATATGCTACACCCATCCTGAGAAACTTCTAGGTAAGACATCGATCGGCCGTCTACTTGCACAAACATATTCCTTTGTTTATAGCTCTATTTTTCTTTTTAGATGTAGACATGGTGAAGCAATTACAATTTGACAATTAATAAAAAGTGAAACAAGTGACTGCAACATGCCAAAGATGTTATGAAAATGCCAACTACGTACACTAAAACCTTTATTCGACAATACTACATGTATCACACTGAGTGGCCTAAGCAAGCATTTCTTCCAGCACAATTCCAGGGCGTTCAAAAGGGGCACGTGGACGCGTCGCAAGATACAGTCGGAGTGCGGCATGCATGCGATGTGGCACAACACCGGCAATACCTTGCCGGTGATGCTCAACGGCCGGCAGAAGGGCAGCAAAAAGGTTCTGGTGCTGCACACCAACAAGAACTTCGACCAGCAGAGGACCAACTGGGTGATGCACCAGTACCACCTCGGGGACCTGGAGCAAGAGAAGGAGCGGGAGCTAGTCCTCTGCAAGATTTTCTACCAGACGAACACTATGGCCAGGAGTAAAAACATTATAAGTTAGTTTGGTATTGGTACTTGTACTACCTTATCGTCCGCAAGTTGGTATTGTTGTTAACGATCTTTTGGTATGAACTTGGCATTTGCTTCCAACCATCATGCCGAGGGTCGACGTGGATATAAAGCTGAATCATTTGTTTCGAAACAAATTTTCAGGCACCCGATTTTTATTTGATGGGTAGCATAAGCACCTGCCGTTCGAATTCCCAGTTCTCCAAATTTTTCGAAACAAGTGCATGCTCTTATTATCACGATGAAAAAACAATATCCCTGCTGCATCCCAGTTATCAGTCTGTACTTGCAGAATTCTCTCATTTATTGAGCACGTATATTGTTTTTTCAGGTCGAGCAAGTTTCAACTGGGTTGTAGACTGCCCAGGCTTGGTTTTGTTTTTAACAGGCCCTGCCCATGACGAAAACGGGGCACAAAGATCTAGCAGGTATCTACTGGCCTCTGGCCCGCCAGTGTTAGTTATATTTTGTCTTACAACATCCGCAGGCACTTTTTTTACTGAATCAAACACACAGCCCAGTTCTATTTCCCTCTTGAAACGCATGTCCTACATCTGTTTTCTAATCTCTACCTATAGTTTTACTAGTTCATATACACGTATCATTATATTGAAAATACATAAAATTCACTTTTCATATTTACATCCTTATTTTTGTTGTTGTTTTCCCTCCCAGCGCTGATTTTTCTAACCATTGGTTTTCCCTTAAACCAACTCAATTGTCACATGTCTTATTTGCTTACAAAAACAAAACGATTTTTTTGGCAAATCAATAAGTTCTTAAAAAATGTTTATCATTTCGGGATTTCGGACTCCACCGAAATATGCAAAATAAGGTTGAAATTTTTTACCGTGGTCCTGGGCAGAAGATGGGCTGTAATAAATTACTTAAGAATTAGCAAATGGGCTGCAAATTATTAAAAAATAGCAAATGGGCTCTATATTGTCTGCCACAGATTTGGAGGCTGACCTGTGGGCCTACTAAGTTCATGCGTACACAAGGTTTATCAAAAAAGAAACTTAGTCAACAGTCGACTCTACCAGCGTCAGACCGTTAGATGTCAATCTAACGGCAATCGTGCTTCTTCAGTCTCTGATCTTCCTGCCCCAGCCGCCCAAACCAGCGCCGTCAGAACCGCCTGCTCCCACCTCCCGTGGCCGGCTGTGCTGCCGAGCAAGCCTCACGGCCCCATCATATACTCGCATCCCTGGCCTGTCTATCCATCTACTCACCCACCCCCCCTGTTATTTTCCGGCGACGGCAGCCGAACCAGTCAACCCTCGTACTCTCCACCGCGTGGGCAGCCACTGCCGTGACTTCCCCGGCTCCGTGTCGTTCCCTATGTAGGCCTCGCCGTCATCCACTGCCCTGGTGCTCTCGGCGCGGCATGGTCAACGTGGTCAAGGAACGACATCCATCGGAAGTGGACTGTATGTGGAGAGGCTGACAGCTGTGTCCACGGCCGCACAGAAGGAAATGCCTCCTTATTACGTGCAAAATAATGATTCCTCCACCTGACATCTGGGACCCACCGGAAGGGCCTTTGTATTTCACGAAAAAGACGTTCCCTCCACTGAAAGGTCGGACCCACCAACTATATCTTCGCACGCAAGGAAGTGCCTCCTTATTGCACCCTAAAAAATGAATACCCCCTGCCAGCTGGGACCCACCACTGTGGGAGGCTGACTTGTGGGCCTACTAAGTTGACAGGGACGGAGGGCTTTGCCAACTTGGTCAATATGAACGATTCTAGCTCCAGTGACCGTACGATGTCCATCCAACGGCCTTAGTGCTTCTTCAACCTCTGGTCTTCTTGCTCCAGCCGCCCAAAGCAGCGCCGGTCGTGCCGCCTGCTCCTGCCTCCCGTGGCCGGCTGTGCTACCGCGGAGGCCTCACCGCCCCCATACTACTCCCACCGCCGGCCAGGCCATCCCTCCACTCACCCACACCCCCTGTTATTCTGCGGCGACGGCAGCATCACACCGCAATCGAACCAGTGAACCCTCGTACTCCTCTCTGCGTGGGCATCCACTGTCGCGTCTTCCCCGGCTCCGCGTCATCCCCTTCCTAGGCCTCGCCGTCGTCCACCGCCTTGGTGTTCTTGGCGCGGCGTGGTCAATGTGGTCAACGACCGACTTCCATCGGAAGAGTAATGTACGTGGAGAGGCTGACAGCTGGGTCCACGGCCACAGCCTAGTTTTTTTGTGATTTGCCAGTCGCTTTGTCAGGCCTCTTGGGCTGCAAATCTTTCAAGACGAGGAGAGCTTCATTCGGCTGGCCGAGAAAATGGCCTATCAGTAATGAGAAATGGGATGTACATTTTTAAAACACATCAAACCGGCAATTAGTTTCAAATTTCTTCTCTTCATTTCGAGATTTTAAATTGCATTGAGTTTTATGCGTGGACAATTTGTTGGATTTTATATTGATATACATTTATTTTTAAAATCAGTTTGAATGTGACTCGAAATTTGATGATTAAAAGCAGTTCGGACAGCACCGAAATATGCAAAATTTCATATACTTTTTTTACCGTGGCCACAATATGGGCTGTAATGCTAACAAAAAGAATATGGGCTCCAAAAAAACCTTAAGAATTAGCAAATGGGCTGTAAATTATTATAAATAATGGCAGATGGGTTGTATGATGTTTTCCACAGATTTGAGGCTTTCCTAAAAAAAGGTTGACGCACAAGCAGTGACTGTTGGATGTCCATCCAACGGCCGTCGTGCTTCTTCAATCTCTACTCTTCCTGCTCCAGCTGCTCAAACAAGCGCCGGCGGGACTACCTGCTCCCTCCTCCCCGTGGTTGGCTATGCTGCCGCACAGGCCTCACCGCCCACCGTACTCCCATCGCTGGCCTAGCCATCCCTCTACTCACCCACACCTGCTGTTATTCTCCGGCGACGGCAGACGAACCAGTAAACCCTCGTACAGTCGTACTCCCCTCCGCGTGGGAAACAACTGCCGAGTCTTCCCTGCCTCCGTGTCGTTCCCTTCCTAGGCCTCGCCTTCGTCCACCGCCCTGGTGCTCTCGGCGCGGCCTGGTCAACGTGGTCAACGACCGACATGCATCTGAGGTGGACTGTATGTGGAGAGGCTGACAGCTGGGTCCACGGCCGCACGCAAGGAAATGCCTCCTTATTATGCGCAAAATAATGATTCCTCCACCTGACATCTGGGACCCACCGAAAGGGCCTCTGTATTTCGTGAAAAAAACGTTACCACTACTAATAGTTTGGACCCACCAGCTATATCTTCGCACGCAAGGAAGTGCCTCCTTATTACGCACAAAAAAATGAATACTCCCCCTGCTAGCTGGGACCCAGTATAGTGGCAGGCTGACTTGTGGGCCTACTAAGTTGACTTGGACGGAGGGCTTTGTCAACTTAGTCAATATGCACGATTCTAGCTCCAGTGACCGTACGATGTCCACCCAACGGCCGTAGTGCTTCTTCAACCTCTGGTCTTCTTGCTCCAGCCGCCCAAACCAGCGCCGGTCGTGCCTCGTGCTCCTGCCTCCCGTGGACGGCTGCGATGCGGCAGAGGCCTCTCCGCCCCCTACTACTCCCACCGTTGGCCAGGCCATCCCTCTACTCACCCACACCCCCTGTTATTCTGCGGCGACGGCAGCCTCACACCGCAGCGAACCAGTGAACCCTCACACTCCTCTACGTGTGGGCATCCACTGCCACGTCTTCCCCGGCTCCGCGCCGTCACCTTCCTAAGCCTCGCCGTCGTCCACCGCACTGGTGCTCTCAGCGCGGCGTGGTCAACGTGGTCAAGGAACTGCTTCCATCGGATGTGGACTATACGTGGAGAGGTTGACAGCTGGGTCCACGGCCGCAGCAAGGAAGTGCCTCCTTATTACGCGCAAAATAATTATTCCTCCACCTGATAGCGGGGACCCACCGGACAGGCCACCGTATTTCGTAAAAAAACGTTTCCCCCTGACTGCTGGGACCCACCAGCTACATCTTCGCACGCAAGGAAGTGCGTTCGGGAAAAAAACGGTTCGCCCCCCTGACTGCCGGGACCCACCAGCTACATCTTCGCAGGCAAGGAAGTGCCTGACAGTCAGGACCCACCTGGTCAAAGCGTACGTAGCGTTGTCATTCTGGTCGCGAACGTGTACGTACATACTGGTCGATGTAGAGGCGCGCACATGTCGTAGTAGAGGCGCGCACGTAGCATGTACACGTACGTATAGCGGCAAGTGTGCAAGAAAGAAAATACGGCCACGTACGTACATACGGGCAGGGTCTCAAACGCCTACTTGCGCATACATACGGCCAGGGCTCGTGTCCATGGCTGGGTCGGAACAGAGAAACTACGTCGTCATCGTGTTCATGGGGAGCCAACCGGCTGGGTCGGAACGGAATGCGTCGTCGTGTTCATCGGGAGGGCTTGGATGGAACAGCCGATGGAAACGAGGCCTGGCGTACCGCACAACGGAGGAAACAACCTTGTGTTCGACCGGCCACGGTCGAAACGGGATCCTGTTCATTGGGAGGGGTCTGGCGTACCGCAAAACGGAGGAAACAGACCTCCTACGGTCGAAACGGGGGTCCTGTTGATCGGGAGGGGTGTGGCGTACCGCAAAATGGAGCAAACGGACTTGTGTTGGAGCGCTACGGTCAAAACGGGGGTCCTGTTCATCGGGAGGGGTGTGGCGTACCACAAAACGGGGCTCCACGGGATACTGTTCATATCCACCGTCGACCCCCTCCAGCCTCCACGGGCTACTGTTCATCCACCGACGACCTCCTCCTGCCTCCACCTGCGACTGTTCATCCACGGGCTCCTGTTCATCCAGCCTCCACCACGCGCTACTCCACCGGCTACTATTCAACCAGCCCTCTCCACGGGCTCCTGTTCAACCA
>NC_057805.1:172492054-172493702 GCF_018294505.1 Triticum aestivum | reverse complement strand
GCTCACTGTTCATCCAGAGGCAGCATCGATCGGCTTCAGTTAGCAGCAGTAGCGAAGGAATCGCTCGATCGGGTTCAGTAAACAGCCATCGATCGATCGCTCGTGTTCAGTAACGCGTAGCCTGCAGTGCAATCGCTCGGGTTCAGTTAGAGCCCAACGGCTCGCACCCACGCGCGTACATGTATGAGAGAAACGCGCATCGCTCGGCCCCGACCACCCACCGTAACCGGGAACACCCCGATATTTTCCTCGCCCTCGCTTCTACCACGGTTTTTTCCGTCATGGACGGCCCGAAGAATGTCATGCAGCTGCGTCTCCGGCCCGCCCAGGACGAAAAGCCCATTTTCTGTCATGATTTTTGTCATAGAAGTAGGACCCCACCACATCTATGATGATATCGGGTTTTGTCACAATTATCGTCATAGAAGTGTAATAAGTATGACAGAAAAAAATTCGTTCGACCCAAAAAGTCACGGATGTGTCTTTTTTTGTAGTGGGTCCTTTCAGCCCCCAATCCGTGAATCACTCGCGGGTACTGTATGAGCCGACCCGACTTTAGTCACCACATGTATCATATATTACGTATATAAGTATATACTCGTGATCACCTCCCAAGTGATCACAGCCTGATAGTATAGCATGGCATACGGACAAGAATGTAGGGCCACTGATGGAATACTACACTACTAGAAAAACGGCTATAGGTAATATGGACATTAATGGCGCACCATATACATGGTGCGCCATTGCTATGTTTTTATTAATGGCGCACCACATGAGCAGTGCGCCATTGCTATTTTTTTGGTCCATCCCCCCCCACCAAACATAGCAATGGCGCACCACACCTAGGTGCGCCACTACTATGCTACACAGGAGTGGCGCACCTAGGTGTGGTGCGCCATTGCTATGTCTCACACACACAAACACCCCCCACGGTGGATCGCCTTTTAGGTTTTTTAAAAAATAAAACAAAATGATAAAAGATTAAAAAAATTCAAAAAAATAGATGCCCATGTGTTATGTGTTCTAGTTGTTAGGAAAATTAACAAACATGACTTTTGAATTTTTTTGCAAAAGGCCGCCATGTTTCGGTAAAATGGCCGTAACTTTTGCATACGACCTCCGATGAAAAAGTTTTTTATATGAAAAATCATCTACTTGAAAAGTTACGGGGCTTTCAAGATCTGGAGAGGCAAAAAAATTCAAAAAAAATCAAACTCGGTAATGGCTCACCTACCAATGGCGCGCCATTACTATCTTCCCGCCTTCAAAATTCGAACTATATCAAAAAAATAAAAATAAAGTTAGTAATGGCGCAACTGTCCAAGGTGCGCCATTACTATCTTCCCGCCTTCAAAATTCAAAAGAAATCAAAAAAATAAAAAAAAGTTAGTAATGGCGCACCTGCCCACGATGCGCCATTACTATGCCGTATATATGGCTGGGCAGGGTCCTCTCCTCCTTACCTCTTCATTTTTCTCCTCCACTCCACCTCTTCTCCACTCCATCTCCTCCTCTCCTCCACTCCATCTCCACTCCTCTCCTCCACCATACTCCCCTCCTCCTCTCCGGCGACCTCCTCCTCCTCCTCCTCTCCGGCGACCTCCTCCTCCTCCTCCTCTCCAGCGACCTCCTCCTCCCTCCTCTC
>NC_057805.1:172489818-172491446 GCF_018294505.1 Triticum aestivum | reverse complement strand
CGGTGACCTCCTCCTCCTCCCTCCTCTCCTCATCACGGTCTCTCCTCGGCCCTCCTCTCCGGTGAACTCCTCTCCGGCAAAAGAACGTACAAGATCCAAAAACAAGAACAAAATTTGAAAAAATATCGTGCAAAAAAACGAGCAAAAAAATCGCGATCTAGATCCAAATTTAAAATTCAAAAATAGCAATGGCGCATGGTGGGGGTTAGACGGTGCGCCACTACTATTTTCCCGCCTTCAAAATTCAGAAAAAAATCAAAAAATTTCAAAAAAAAGTTACCAGTGGCGCACCTGTAACAATAGTAATGGCGCACTACAAGGTGCGCCACTGTTACCTGCAATACTAATGGCGCACCAGAGGTGCGCCATTAGTATTTGTTACTAGTGGCGTGGTAATAGTGGCGCACCTATAGTGCGCCATTAATAGCCAAAATAGGTGCGCCACTAACAGCCTTTTTCTAGTAGTGCTAGCATCCTATACTAAGCATTAGGATTGCAGGTAAGGGTAACAACTGTAGCAACAATGACATGCTATGCAGCAGAATAGGATTAGCCGAAAGCAGTAACATGCTACACTACTCTAATGCAAGCAGTATAGAGAAGGAATAGGCGATATCTGGTGATCAAGGGGGGGCTTGCCTGGTTGCTCTGGCAAGTAGGAGTCGTCAACGACGTAGTCGATCGGGGCACCAGCAGCGGCGTCAGTCTCGTAGTCTACCGGAGAGAAGAGGGGGAAGAAACAATGAATACAATGCAAACAGATGCATAGCGATGCATGACATGTCAAGTAACGGTGCTAGGAGTGCCCTAACGCGGTACGAGGTGATACCAGCGAAGGGGGAAAACATCCGGGCAAGTATCCTCGGTGTTTCGCGTTTTTGGACATGTGAACCAGAGGGGGAAAGTTGTGTGTTCTCTATGCTAGGGATGTGTGGCGGATAAACGGGCTGCGTATTCGGATTCGTCTCGTCGTTCTGAGCAACTTTCATGTACAAAGTTAGCTACGTATTATTTTATATTAATTTTTAAAGTTTTTAAAACATTTTTAGACTTAGCAGATTTAATTTAATTTGAATAGTAATTTATTACGTCATCATGACATCATCGTGATGTCAGTGGTCAAAGTTGACCATTGACCAGTCAAGCAGACAGGTGGGTCCCGGTCGTCATAGGCTGCTAACTAACTAAGAGTTAAATAGTTTAATTAGCAGGTTAATTAGTGATTAGATTAATCTAATTATGATTAATTTAATTAATTAATTAATTAATTGAATTTATTTTTTACTATTATTTTTTATTTTTATAAAAATCGTTCTGGGGGGGGTTGGGGCCCCACATGTCATAGGGCCAGTGGAGCACCGGCCCAGTGGTCAGTGGCCCTGGCCACAGCGGGCACGGGCGCACGGGCGAGCGAGCGCTGGGGCGCTGCGGGGCGCCCGTTAGTGGGCGGAGACCACAACCCGGCGCAGCAGGGCACCGGCGGCCACGGCGCCGGTCAGGGGAGACGCCGGTCGCGGCGGCCGGAGCGGCCGGAGATGAGGCGTCGACGGAGGGGGGTGGACGCGGGCTCGGCTGGGCGAAGCGGGAGGGACAAACGGGCGGCGAGCGGATAGTGGGCACGGGGGTGT